>NC_084570.2:11517500-11542500 GCF_033978685.3 Nerophis lumbriciformis | reverse complement strand
CTAGCAAGCTACGGAGTTTGACGCCAATATATTTCTTGTAAAGTGTATAAAAACGAATATGGAAGCTGGACAAATAGGATGCCAAAAACCCACCACTTTCATGTGGTATTGGACAGAAAGGAGGAACTTTTCTTCCTCCATAAAACACCTTTAACATGTAAACAAAAACAGCAAAATAAATACTTATAAATTATATACTGTATATATCAATATATATATATATATATATATATATATATATATATATATATATATATATATATATATATATATATATATATATATATATATATATATATATATATATATATATATATATATATATGTGATATGAGTGTGTATGTTACTCATCAGTTACTCAGTACTTGAGTAGTTTTTCCACAACATACTTTTTACTTTTACTCAAGTAAATATTTGGGTGACTACTCCTTACTTTTACTTGAGTAATAAATCTCTAAAGTAACAGTACTCTTACTTGAGTACAATTTCTGGCTACTCTACCCACCTCTGATTATTCTCCAGTGCAATAACAGTACTAAAATGAAGGCTAAAAGGGCATTAATGGGAGCTTTAAAAAAAAAAAAGTAGAAGAAGTAACTAAATAGTTACTTTTCACAGTAACGCATTACTTTTTGGTGTAAGTAACTGAGTTAGTAACTGAGTTACTTTTGAAATAAAGTAACTAGTAACTGTAACTAGTTACTGTTTTTCAGTAACTAACCCAACACTGTATATATATATATGTATATATATATACTGTGTGTGTGTATATATATATATATATATATATATATATATATACACACATACGGCGGCGTGGCAAAGTTGGTAGAGAGGCTGTGCCAGCAATCGGAGGGTTGCTGGTTACTGGGGTTCAATCCCCACCTTCTACCATCCTAGTCAAAGAAAAGCGCTATACAAGTATAACCCATTTATTTATTTATTATTTATATATATATATATATATATATATATATATATATATATATATATATATATATATATATATATATATATATATATATATCGAGAGGGAAATGTGGTAGAAAATTAATGGATGAATAACAAGGGGGTATACAATCAATCAACAATATCATTATCAAAATAACACAACAACAACGGAAAGCTCAACTGTCAACACCCGCACACACCCAAAAGTCCATTTGTTGCTTTTGAAAACGTTAACAGCCATGTTGCAACAATAATTTTAAAAACGGAAACTCCTTTTAACTTGCTGTCAGCGAACCGTAGATGACGACGGCAGAGACACAAGGCGGAGACGGGAGGGCAGGCAGCGAGAGGAAAGGGGCATGTGTATGGGGGGGGGGGTTTGGACCCATGTTGTGTAAGCAAATAGACAAAATTAGGTGAATGGCGAGAAAAGAAACCCACGCTGGGAAGTGGACTGAGTAAACAGGATGTGACGTAGGTGGCTCTGCCTCTCCCAACTGTCCGCGCCCTGTCAGTACTGTACTGCACAGGAAGTGACGTCCCCGAAATGGCGGCACACAAAAATAAATTAAACGTCCGCACACAGAGGCACGTTTCGTAAGTTGGCAAATACAGGGGTTCGTAAATCGAGGTTCCACCGTAATCCGTTTCGAAGGTTTCAGAAAAAAAAAAATTAACATATTCTATTCTTATTCTTACCCACTTGACCCCAGCAATGGTGGTGATGGTGACGCTGTAGATGCAGAGAATCCCAAGCACAGCGATCAAAATCCAGAGGAGCTCATTGCTCAGATGTGTTTTAGCGTGGCTGTCCTGGCACTGACGACCTAGCAGAACATGCGGAAAACTGTATATATATATATATATATATATATATATAATATACTGTATTTAATGTGTCTTTCTGATGCTTACCCTCCACATGCACCAATATTCTCATTGCACTCGTCTCCATCTTGAAGGGAGGCGGGAATGTGACCATACCCTCACACCTGTACAGTCCACTGGTCCTGGCTGGGTCTCCAGTGAGGATGAAGCTGACTGATTCATTGGACTCCCGCAGCGCCAAGCTGCATTTGGGATTTGGCTCACACTCCAGGATGTCTTTGGCGTAGCTGCACTTACGTTTGCAAATCTCTCGCTCGTCCTTTAGAAGCCGGAAGGTCACGTCCTCGCCGGTCATTTTTGGACACGGGACGGACACAGTGACCGCTTTTAGCTCATCTGGCGAGAAAAGGGATTCATGACCTCAGATCGTTTGACGCCCCAGGTGGGAGAGGACTTTTTAATTAATTGTTATTATTATTATTATTGTTATTAGTTAATTTTAATCTAAAAACAATTTTGCAACACAGCAATCTGAAGAAAAGATATAACTTTTAACTGACAATAAAGTTATGAAGTAATTTTTTTCATTGCCGCATTTAGCTTCATTTGTCGCTTTACTCCAGGGCAGATTTTCTTTTTTTTTTTTTTTTTAGCATTTTTTGTCTAGATTAATCTTTAATATAAAAAAAAGATATACCATCCAAACCAATCAGAGCACGCTGTTCATTATCGTGGCCACTGATTGGCTCAGCCTCGGTCAGCATTACCATATTGGTGTATAGGAGTGCAAAGGTGACTATGTGGGTGTTTTTTCCATGTCTAGAGGGCTCTCATAATGTCAAAACCATATTTAGAAAGTTGTAAATATGTATTTATTTTAAACTTCTAGCTATGAAAATATTCAATTTATAATTGATGATTCTTATTGATAATTCACCCAATTTGTTTTGACTGCACGCGCTCCTTTACGTTAACAGGAGATGGTTACCTGAAAGGTTATATGGTCAGTGAAAAATTTCAGAATTTTTGCTAGCTTTGTATGTTTAACCTTAAAAATTGTGGATTTTGATACTTGCCGCCTTTTCAGAGGGATGCTAACTTTGTTTATGTTAGCATGCTAACGTTTATGCCAGCATTTTTGCATATTTTATTCATTCAAATCTATAACTTATGGCTTTTGATACTTGGTACCATCTTAAAAGTACGTTAACTTTTCCCATTTTAGCATGCTAATGTTTATGCTCGCATTTTTACTAATTGTATTCGTTTAAACCTAAAAATCATCTTTTGATATTTGGTGCCATCTATACAGAATGCTAACGTTTCCTATGTCATTCTGCTAATGTTAGCATGCTAAAGTTTTATGCTAGCATTTTAGAAAATGTTATTCATTTAAACCGACAGTTTGTGGATCCATCTTGCAACTAGTACGCTAACTGTTCCCATTATAACATGCTAACGTTTTATGCTTTAACCAACCACATGCCAGAGGTTCAAAGCACAGATTTCAGGCTAATCAAAATTTCCGCAGGAATTTTCGAGAAAATGAATGATTGAAAATTAAAAATGAGCGAGGAGACTGTGCCAAATTTTGTTTCAAAATACACCCAGATGGTTCTTTAGATAAAACTGTTTCCAAGTTTTTAGTAAACAAATTACCTGTATGTTTATTTAAGTATTGTATGTGAATATAAAATTGCACTTGAGTCAACATTTTAATTTTTTTTTAAATTAATTCAAATTAGGCAAGCAAATAATTTACAGTGATTATTCATAATTAATGATGATTCAAAAGTGTGATTAGTCTGGTATAAGAAATAAAAAAAAAAGTTATTGTGATGACAAAAAACATAATGTGGCAAGAAATACTTCAATAAAAAATAATTAATAAAGCCAAATACGTTCTGGACCAAAAATCATTGCATATCTTTACTGCTCGCTCGTGTTGCCATATTTAGGTTGTGTGGGAAATATGGGAAAATAATTGTAAACGTTAGGGCTGTCAATCTTTGGGCACCACACAATTCGAGAGGATTAAATTTTTGGGGGTAACGATTCAATTCAGAATTGAATCTCGATTCAAAATCAGTACCGGTACTTTTTAATAACATCGGGTGCCAGTTCTATGATTAACTACATTCCTCCCTAAAATAGATACACAGCTGTGATACATTTCTATACATTACTTAAAAGAAAACTGGTTTTGTTTAATCAAATTGTACCCAAAATAAAGTCATACACAAATAAGGCAACAAGAGAAGTATTCCACACTTCTCTTTTCTAAAGTAAATCTGTATAGCAGATATGATCATCTACATCAACATGATTTGCCTGAGTGGCTGGACGTAACAGATTGACACTTATTTTGGTGTTGTTGGGTTGTTTTTTTAAATAGAAAAAAATCTATTTTTCATTTGTTTTAATCAATTAAGAATCGTGGTTTTACATACATATAAACATACATATACACATACTGTACATATACAAGTACATATGCATACAGTACATACACTCATGCATAGTCAGGTTTCATCAAACATATATTAACTTTGTTGCCCTCCATGGGAAACTGGGTTACACATGGCACACTGACAAAGCTTAACCTATTCTTACTATAACAATCTACAAGGTTAATATAGTTGGCTTCTCTTTCTTCACCTCCATTTCTTTCTTATTTCAAGTTATCATTACTTATATGTATTGTTGCATTTGAAACAATTGTATTGTTGATAATATAGGTAATTGCTATTATTCATTTTCAATAGTGCTATTTCTATTGATATTTGTATTGCTCCATTTGTAGTGTAATAATGCTCATTGTCATTTCTGTGTTATTAATATTTATTTCACCAACTGCTTCTTTGCTATTACTTTTACCATCATATTTGTACATATTTGCTGATGTTGTTCTGTTGTTTTTATTGTTATTATTGTGTTTGCTGTTGTTGTCCCTCTGTCTTATCCCCCTCTGTCTTCCTTTTTTTCTCTTTCTATCCCCTCCTGCTGCACCAAATAATAATACAAATACATTGAATAAAGTCAAATACAAATAAGGCAACAAGAGAAGTTTCCCACACTTCTTTTTTGTAAAGTAAATTTGTACAGATTTGCTTGAGTAGCTGGACAAGACAAATTAAAAAAAAAGAATCACTTTTTTTTTTTGAGAATAAATATATTTTTTGACACCCCTTATTAAAGTACACTTCATTCACTGTGTTACAAACGAGGTCAGTTACAATAATACATAATGCCGGACATTCCAACCTTTTATTTATTGAATCAAAAATGTTGAAATTCAATGATTTTAAACATTTGCAAACAACTAAAATTATGCACAAAGCAAACTATAACCTGCTACCCCAAAATGTACAACAATAATTAACAAAAATGGAGTAATATCATATTTGAGAAAAATCCAACTTAAACAAAGTGTAGGCACGAACAATACTTAAAACCTTCAGTACAAACCCCGTTTCCATATGAGTTGGGAAATTGTGTTAGATGTAAATACAAACGGAATACAATGATTTGCAAATCCTTTTCAACCCATATTCAATTGAATGCACTAAAAAAAACAAGATATTTGATGTTCAAACTCATAAACTTTATTTTTTTTTTGCAAATAATAATTAACTTAGAATTTCATGGCTGCAACACGTGCCAAAGTAGTTGGGAAAGGGCATGTTCACCACTGTGTTACATGGCCTTTCCTTTTAACAACAATCAGTAAACGTTTGGGAACTGAGGAGACACATTTTTTAAGCTTCTCAGGTGGCATTCTTTCCCATTCTTGCTTGATGTACAGCTTAAGTTGTTCAACAGTCCAGGGGTCTCCGTTGTGGTATTTTAGGCTTCATAATGCGCCACACATTTTCAATGGGAGACAGGTCTGGACTACAGGCAGGCCAGTCTAGTACCCGCACTCTTTTACTATGAAGCCACGTTGATGTAACACGTGGCTTGGCATTGTCTTGCTGAAATAAGCAGGGGCGTCCATGGTAACGTTGCTTGAATGGCAACATATGTTGCTCCAAAACCTGCATGTACCTGTCAGCATTAATGGCGCCTTCACAGATGTGTAAGTTACCCATGTCTTGGGTACTAATACACCCCCATACCATCACAGATGCTGGCTTTTACACTTTGCGCCTATAACAATCCGGATGGTTCTTTACCTCTTTGGTCCAGAGGACACAACGTCCACAGTTTCCAAAAACAATTTGAAATGTGGACTCATCAGACCACAGAACACTTTTCTACTTTGTATCAGTCCATCTTAGATGAGCTAAGGCCCAGCGAAGCCGACGGCGTTTCTGGGTGTTGTTGATCAACGGTTTTCGCCTTGCATAGGAGAGTTTTAACTTGCACTTACAGATGTAGCGACCAACTGTAGTTACTGACAGTGGGTTTCTGAAGTGTTCCTGAGCCCATGTGGTGATATCCTTTACACACTGATGTCGCTTGTTGATGCAGTACAGCCTGAGGGATCGAAGGTCACGGGCTTAGCTGCTTACGTGCAGTAATTTCTCCAGATTCTCTGAACCCTTTGATGATATTACGGACCGTAGATGGTGAAATCCCTAAATTCCTTGCAATAGCTGGTTGAGAAAGGTTTTTCTTAACCTGTTCAACAATTTGCTCACGCATTTGTTGACAAAGTGGTGACCCTCGCCCCATCCTTGTTTGTGAATGACTGAGCATTTCATGGAATCTACTTTTATACCTAATCATGGCACCCACCTGTTCCCAATTTGCCTGTTCACCTGTGGGATGTTCCAAATAAGTGTTTGATGAGCATTCCTCAACTTTATCAGTATTTATTGCCACCTTTCCCAACTTCTTGTCACGTGTTGCTGGCATCAAATTCTAAAGTTAATGATTATTTGCAAAAAAAATTGTTTTTTCAGTTTGAACATCAAATATGTTGTCTTTGTAGCATATTCAACTGAATATGGGTTGAAAATGATTTGCAAATCATTGTATTCCGTTTATATTTACATCTAACACAATTTCCCAACTCATATGGAAACGGGGTTTGTATATCAATATGTGAATATAAATTAAGGAATGGATTAAGCAAAAAAAAAAAAAAAAAAAAAGTCAAACAAAGTATTTATATGATCCTGTTTAAGAAACTGTTCAAACTCAGAGTGTTTACAAAGAACAAGGAAGAATACATTTTGAACCTTATTGAAAAATGAGACTTTATTCATCATATTATGTGAATCACAACTTATATTCATGGAAACCTTAATTGTGTTACAGATAGAGCCCAGGATGTTAACAAAGAAATGTATAAGACATTCCTATGAAACAGAAATGGCGTAGGATTAATTAATAAGCTCTGCTTCTTCTTACTCCTTTTCAGACATGTAATGAGAAACTGTAAATATGTGATGTGCCATATTGTAACTGTATGCATGTTTGAAATAATTAATACCATAATCGCATAGTGTGTGACAAGCATCCATATGATGGGATTACTTGTCACAGCAAAGAGTTGGACAATTAACGCCAGAAGCTTCAGTTGAATAGTGAAAGATGTTTTGATGACGCGTAAAAAGTCGAAATTATTTATTTCCAGCATTCTTATTTGGTACAATAAAATCCAGTACTTACATTTGCAGGGGCAGTTACTCTCTGTCGGGGTAGTTGGAGGGATCTCAGATACTAGGAAGATGACAAACACCCAGACACTCATCTTAAACTGATTAAGTGACATTATGTGCAGTACACTAGTTTCCTCCTGCTGCTACATAGCATGTATTCTTATTCTATCAGGCAGAGGTGTTGGCAGACATCCGGTGACTGCTTTGCTCAAGTTTCCACTCTCTCTCTCATTTTTGAGGACGTCATAGCCCCCACTCGCTCGTGTCAGGTGGAGAAGCTACTGCTTGGTCTGAGCCACAAGATGACGACACAGCACTGGCTTTTCCTCAAACTGTGACACCCGTCACTCACACCAGGTCCCAAGCACAAGCTGGGCATTGGGATTTTGTAAAGTTGGACGTTTTTTTTTCCTGCCATTTAAATCTGTAAATTGCCAAAAACGACTTCAAAAAAAGAATTGTAAAATATAGCGTGGAAAGTAGAGACGTCCGATAATGGCTTTTTTGCCGATATCCCATATTCCGATATTGTCCAACTCTTAATTACCGATTCCGATATCAACCGATACCGATATATACAGTCGTAGAATTAACACATTATTATGCCTAATTTTGTTGTGATGGCCCGTTGGATGCATTAAACAATGTAACAAGGTTTTTCAAAATAAATCAACTCAAGTTATGGAAAAAAATGCCAACATGGCACTGCCATATTTATTATTGAAGTCACAAAGTGCATTATTTTTTTTTTAAATGCTTCAAAACAGCAGCTTGGAATTTGGGACATGCTCACCCTGAGAGAGCATTAGGAGGTGGGGGTGGGGGTTGTGTTACGATGCGGATGTTCTCCCGAAATGTGTTTGTCATTCTTGTTTGGTGTGGGTTCACAGTGTGGCGCATATATGTAACAGTGTTAAAGTTGTTTATATGGCCACCCTCAGTGTGACCTGTATGGCTGTTGACCAAGTATGCGTTGCATTCACTTCACTTGTGTGTGTGAAAAGCCGTAGATATTATGTGATTGGGCCGGCACGCAAAGGCAGGGCCTTTAAGGTTTATTGGTGGTCTGTGCTTTTCCCTACGTCCGTGTACAAAGGGGCGTTTTAAAAGGTCATAAATTTTACTTTTTGAAACCGATACCAATAATTTCCGATACTACATTTTAAAGCATTTATCGTCCGATAATATCGGCAGTCCAATATTATCGGACATCTCTAGTTGAAAGTTTAATAATAAGATTGGTTGAATCAAATTAAAAATGTCTAAGACTACTACCTACATCCCCTATCAAAAATGTATAATGGTTTGTTCCACCTGGAGAGCGCAAACTAGCTTCACTCAACACAGACGTCACAAAGTCATCAAAGCTCACCTTTAAGCACTTACAACACAGCGAACAATGATGAGGTTGTACAAGAAGGGCAAAAATATAATTAATGAAATTTAGTTTATTTCGGTCAACCATTTTGTGCGATCAATTTAACAGCACATATTAACAATCATACATGTACACACACAAAAAGAAAAAGAATGACCGAAAAAGGAATAGGCTGAAGCCAAGGCTTATATTTGCCTATCCTATACATTCATTAAAAATGAGATTGCCTGGAACATCAACGTTCAAAAAATCAATGGGACGAAAGTAGTCGTTGATATATTTTCGAATTTACCATTACCTTTCAAGGCTTTCTTAAACCTTAACAGAGAACTACATGTCTTCAACTCATCACTAAGCTTGTTCCACCATTTAACTCCTAAAACTGAAATACATTTGGTATTTTATATTCGTTCTTACTTTACATATTTCAAAAATCAATATCCCCCGTGAATTATAGTTTTCTCCTCTTAATTTAAGTAACCTAAGAATACAAGCTGGAAGGCTGTTGTTCTTTACTCCAAACACAATTTCCATTGTTTTTAAAAACAGAATATCTGAACATTTTAAAACATCAGAAATTATGAATAATGCATTGGTAGGTTCATAGTAGCTCGCTTTGTGTATTATTCTAATCACCCTTTTTTGAAGTTTAATTATTGGGTCTGTTTGTTTTATAAACATTTCCCCAAACTTCAACACAATATGTTAGATATGGAAAAATTAAATAATACTACTTGTACAAAAGCCTATTGTGTGTCTTTAACCAGTTTTGCAATGTTCCTGTGTCTTTAAGTTGATAGGTCAATCTGTGACGTCATTTCCCCTTTAAAGCACGTCTTTGTCAGAATAGCCGGTTTCAATCAATGGTGGCAGCCAGCCTTGTGTGCGTTGACGACTAAACACACACACACACACACACACACACGCACACACACACACACACGCATTCACATCTACCTTTCAGCAATAAAGATGATTAAAGGATTCTCTGGCCGGAATCTGTCCATTGTGTCCCAACTCTAAAAGAACTACTAACCCTTCCTTACATTGGTCCTTCGAGCCGGAGAGAGTTCCACCATCAGACACTATGGAGTCATCACCTGCTGATCACCAGCCCTCTGTCAGGCCAAAGAGAGACATTCGACTACCACAGCATTTGGCCCCTTACGATGTCACCCTCCTTCCCTCTCAACTGCCTGCTGCCCAAATCTCCTCACTACCAGTAGGACAACACGGTGAAGCAAGGCCAACCAGAGCTAGGAGTGCGTCCGGGTATCAGTCATCTGCTTCATCACGTCGATCCTCTCGGCGATCGCATGGGCTTCAACTGCTCCAAAATATTCCGGATGTTCAAACAGCTGCCCTAGAGGAGCGAATTAAAGGTTTGGAGCTTGCTGACCTACAGCAAGAAATAGAGGAGGAAAGGAAAGCTGACTTGGAGGCGAAGAGATTGGATGCACAAGCTAAAGAAGGACAAAGACTACAAGAGGATGCTCACCTTGCCAAGGAGAATATGTCAAGGGAAATGGAACGGCGCAGACGTTTAAAGAAGCTGGAAAAAGACTTACACATTGTGAAGTCTTTCCTGTCTGAGTCTGAAGATGATGCAATGTCAACGACGTCAGCTCCGCCCTCTGCTGACATGCTTCAGCTCCCATCAATAACTCCAATGAAATCCGCTGCCGCTATCCCGATTACACAGCCATTGACAACGATTCCCATTCCTGTCCAAGGTGCACAAACTTGTGTCCCCACTTTAGCAGCCCCCACTACAGCTCCTGTCTCTGTCACCTTGCCTGCATCTGTGTCTTTCACAAGTCAACATATGCCAGTCTTTCCCACATCTAGTTATGCATCAACAATGACACATGCAGCCGCAGTGCCACAAACCATGCAAACTTCTGTGCCACAACCACCAGTTCCAGCTGGTGCACCTCCTCCTGCTGGGCAGTATGTTCAATACACATTACCATCTGCTACTCCAGCCCCGGCAGCACCACCCTGGGCCTACCCGGGCATCGAGACGCTGATCGCTACATCCTATGGCATTCCCAAACCAGTACTTCCAAGGTTTGAGAGTGATTTCGCCCTACTCAAGATGGCGCTAGAAAACTTGATGAATAGTCATCCTCACCTCAGCGAGCAATATAAATATCAAGTTCTACTAAATCAGCTCAAACTCCCTAACGCTCTGCAGTTAGCCAAGTCATTCATGTATGACCCAAAACCGTACACTGCTGCGCTAGGGGCTCTACAAGACAAATATGGCCAGCCAGGCAACTAGTACAGAGTGAACTAGGAGCTATTCTTAACTCACCAGCCATCAAAGTGGGGGATGCAGAAGCTTTCGACACCTTCGCTCTCTCAGTTCAGACCTTAGTTGGTATGCTGCGGACTTTAGAGGGACCCCTTGGATACGAGCTTAAGTGTGGTTCTCACGTTGACCGCCTCATTAGTAAAATGCCTCCTGCTCACCGAGATGGATTTATGGAATACTGTCTTTGTCGAGGCATCCTACAGCCAGGTACCAACCAAACTTACACCCTGCCCGACCTGGCATCTTGGCTCCAAGTTAAAGCTCAAGCTAAGCGCCTGGCCAGTCGAGTCACTCACCTCTACAACCCGGGGCCTCCTCCTGCCAAGAGGGAGCATAATGGTCCATGGCCCAAACAAAGAACAGCATCAGTTCTCCTATGTTCTGGTGAGACCGGTAGGAGCCAGAGCACCAATCTGACAAAGTCACAACCCTTTAAACCTAGTCCTTATTGTCCATTTTGCAACAGTAAGGAGCATTATCTCAACTCATGTCTGGACTTCAAGAAACTGAATACCAGTGAGATCAATAAGTGGATCCAAGAAGGTAACAAATGTTGGAAGTGCGGTCGTGGCCACAAAACTGCAGCATGTACGCTTAAACGCCCTTGTAACTTATGCAAAGAGACGCACCTCACAGTACTGCATGACACGATCCAAGAGTCATCTCAACAAGTCTTGATGATGAGTAACCAAACCCCCAAGGTCTACCTGGAACAGCCTCAAAGCCCTCAAAGAGTTTTGCTGAAAGTTGTTAAAAGTGCTCTTACAAAATGGAGACCGCACTCTAGAGACATTTGCTGTGCTTGATGATGGTTCTGAGAGAACACTCATCCTCCCCTCTGCAGTAGAGCAACTACAACTTGCTAAGCATCCTGAAACCCTTCACCTGAGAACTGTTCAACAAGAAGTGAAAGTGCTCAATGGTTCGTCGGTCAGCCTTCACGTCTCCCCCATCTTCAAGCCAAGCAAGAAATATTGGATTAAAAATGCCTTCACAGCTGAGAATCTGAGCCTATCTCAGCACACATATCCAGTAGCGGCCCTCCAAAAACGCTACGAGCACCTCAAAGACCTTCCTTTGCTGCCTATCCATCGAGCGTAACAGCTACTCCTCATAGGTTCTGATATGTCTCAGCTTCTTGCTCCTACAGAGCCGGTGCGAGCAGGCCCATCTGGCGGCCCCATAGCAGTCTGTACCAACCTGGGCTGGTCCCTACAAGGTCCGTCTGTGATTTATGCATCTTCCCATCAGCCTTCCTGTCTGTACGTTACCACTGAATCCCCATATACCGAACTTTTCAAGAATGTGGAACGTCTCTGACAGATCGATACTCTCCCTTACATCAGCGAGAAGATTGCATCTCGTTCCAAGCAGGACCAACAAGGTCTCTCTCTTTTACAGACTGACTCTAAGCGTGTACCTGTTGATGGTATCCAGTGCTACGCGACACCCCTGTTACGTCGCCAGCCAAGCACTATGCTATGTGCACCCTCAGATGCTGTAATGCCAAACTTGCGTAGCATTGAACGCAGGTTGGCCAAAGACCCTCACCTTGCAACCTCTTATCGTAGAGAAATGGACAAACTTATCAAAACAGGATACGTTGCTGAGATCCCTTCAGAGGAGGCAGCAAAGAGTACTGAGTCGTGGTACGTACCGCATCATATAGTGCACCACAATGGGAAAGACAGAGTGGTCTTCAACTGTTCTTTCTCCTACAATGGCCAGTCTTTGAATGATCATCTCCTCCCTGGACCAACATTGGGCCCTACTATGATTGGGGTCCTCTTGCGGTTCCGATGTCATGCAATAGCCATAAGCGGGGATATCAAGTCAATGTTTCACCAGATCCGCTTACTTGACCATGATAAACCACTCCTTTGATTCCTGTGGCGAAACATGGATAGGGAATCTAGAGCGCAGATCTTTGAATGGCAGGTCCTACCTTTCGGAACAACCTGCAGCCCCTGTTGTGCAGTGTACGCCTTACAGCAGCACGTCAGGGACTATGAGCCACCAGACTCTCTGCTCATGCAAGTGGTTGAGCACTCCTTCTATGTGGACAATTGCCTCCACAGTCTGAGTAAGGTAGAAGAAGCCAAAGCTCTAATTGACACTCTGCGTGAACTTCTTAGCAAGGGAGGTTTCGAGATCCGACAGTGGGCTAGCAACATGCCAGAAGTTGTGGCCCATCTACCACCTGATGCACGATCAGCAACTAGTGAGCTGTGGTTATCCAAAGCAAGTGATAACCTCCACGAACCCACTCTTGGACTATGCTGGGATTGTTTGAATGACACGCTGAGTTTCAAGCGTCACACAACAGAATCATCAGCTGCCACTCTTCGAAATGTCTACAGTGTCCTGGCCAAGCTTTATGACCCCCTAGGATTCATAGTACCATTTACCACTCGGTGTAAGGTGCTCATTCAAGATATGTGGAAGTCCAACCTCGGCTGGGACGACCAGATCCAGCCTGCAGATCTCCTTGACAAGTGGTCAACCTGGGTACGTGAGATTCCCACTTTACAACAATTTAAGGTGCCCCGTTCCTATGTACCTTTTACTGTGAACACTCCCACTGCAACCAGACATATTCACATCTTCTGCGATGCCTCCGAGCGCGCCTATGGGTCAGTGGCCTCTATGCAGTCAGTAGATGACAATCAGCACACCCATGTGTCTTTTGTGTTCGCCAGATCACGAGTTTCCCCGAAAAAGCAACTATCCATCCCGCGACTAGAGCTCAGTGCTGCACTTACAGGACCACAGCTGGCCAAAGTGATAGAGACAGAGCTCGGTGTCCCTTCAGATTGCATCACGCTATGGTCAGACTCAACGACCGTGCTGCACTGGATCAAATCAGAATCGTGTCGCTTCAAAGTATTTGTGGGGACTCGCATCACCGAAATCCAAACCCTAACAAACCCCACTCAGTGGCGTTATGTTGATTCTCTGAACAATCCAGTAGACGATATCACTCGTGGACTCACTCTGCAGGAAATGATCCAAGAGCACCGCTGGAATAAGGGCCCGCACTTCCTTTACCTGCCAGAAAATGAGTGGCCCAATTTGCCTTCATCTGAACTGGAAACGGATGCCACAGAGCTGAGGAAATCCGCCTTTGTTGGAACTATTTCCTGTGCTTCATCCACTCAGCTTACTGATTTCAGTAAGTTCTCCACATGGAAACAGCTTCTACAAGAGACAGCTAGCTCCCTTCATGGGGCGGCTGATGCTGGTGCTTCATCCCCACCTTCCGCCCTGGATTTTCTGCAAGCCGAAAAACTTATGTTGCAAAGGGTTCAAGGAGATTGTTTTCCAGAAGAGTTGAGAGCGCTCAAGGCTGGACGGTCTTCGCCTTCAGACAGTCAACTTGCATCACTTTCACCAGAATACGAAGGACCTACAGGATTGCTCAGAGTTGGTGGACGGTTGCGGCATGCGGAGAGTTTAGATTGGGAGAGAATCCACCCTATAATCTTGGATCCAAGCCACCATGTGACAAAGCTTGTCATAAAGGAACATGATGAAGTACTGTTGCACCCTGGCCCAGAAAGAGTTCTTGCTGAAATACGACGTAGATTCTGGATCTTAAGGGGCAGAGAAGCAATACGGAAACATCAGTATACATGTCTAGAATGTCGTCGTTGGAAAGCCAAACCTGACATTCCTAAAATGGCTGATTACCCCCCTGCTCGACTGCGACTTCATAAGCCACCTTTCTATTCAACCGGAGTTGATTGCTTTGGACCTCTCCAAGTGAAAATTGGGCGCCGCACAGAGAAAAGATGGGGTATTATCTATAAGTGCATGACAACTCGCTCTGTACACTTGGAACTACTGGAGAATCTTGATACGGACGCATTCCTGCTATCCTTAAGAAGATTCATCTCACGACGCGGCAAACCCTTTGAACTTCTCATGGACAATGGTACCAACTTTGTTGGTGGAGAACGAGAATTACGTGAAGCAGTTGCTTCAATGGAACCACAGTTGAGAGAGCAACTTGCAGTGCACCAGATTTCATTCCGATTCAATCCTCCAAGCGCACCGCATTTTGGGGGCACATGGGAGAGAGAAGTAAAATCCATTAAGACAGCACTCAGAGTTGTTCTCAAAGACCAAACAGTCCCTGAGCCAGTATTACTGACAACATTGATAGAGGTTGAAGGCATAATGAATGCTAAACCTCTTGGTTACCTGTCTTCGGACGCCTCAGACCCAGACCCTGTCACGCCAAATCTCCTTCTTATGGGCCGTCACGATTCATCTCTACCTCAAGCAATCTACGATCCCTGTGGTCTCGGAAAAAGACGTTGGAGGCACAGCCAAGTCCTAGCAGATCACTTCTGGTCGTCTTTCATCCAGCATTACCTGCCAGGGCTTCAAGAGCGTAACAAGTGGAGGAACGATGGCAAGACCCTTTTGGCTGGTCAAGTTGTCTTGATAGTGGATCCCCAACTCCCCCGAGGATCGTGGCCTGTAGGACGGATCATTCAAACACATCCAGGAGCAGATGGACGGGTCCGGACTGCCAGAGTACAAGTGAAGAATCGCACCTACCTTCGCCCAGTCGCCCGACTGATCATGCTTCCACCTCTTGATGACAAGGACACTACCTCATAGACTTTCTCCTGGTTTCAACTGCCATACGGACAGTTGGGGGCGGCTGTGTACAAAAGCCTATTGTGTGTCTTTAACCAGTTTTGCAATGTTCCTGTGTCTTTAAGTTGATAGGTCAATCTGTGACGTCATTTCCCCTTTAAAGCACGTCTTTGTCAGAATAGCCGGTTTCAATCAATGGTGGCAGCTTGTGTGCGTTGACGACTAAACACACACACACACACACACACACAACACACACACACACACACGCATACACACACATTCACATCTACCTTTCAGCAATAAAGATGATTAAAGGATTCTCTGGCCGGAATCTGTCCATTGTGTCCCAACTCTAAAAGAACTACTAACCCTTCCTTACACTACTACATATGCAGACATTTCTTATTCAGCATGTGTCTTACTTTATAAATAATAGCAATGGATTTGGATCAAATTTCTATATGCAGCACCATAGACTTAGACTTAGACAAACTTTATTGATCCACAAGAGAAATTGTTCCACACAGTAGCTCAGTTTCAAAGGATGGAAAAGATAATGCAGGTATAAAATAGACTAAACATGTACCACGTTAGCAGTATAAAATATAATATATATGTAATATTTATATATTATACATACAGTGTATAATACATACTGATATATTATTATATTATTTTTTTATATAACATATACAATATATAACAAATCCCAATTACCATGTACAATGTACAATATTGCAGTATATAGGAGATAATTATGTAAAGCATCTTATTGTACATTACGTTGGTGCGTTCAAGGACCCTCGATTAAAGCTAGAAAGAGGAGTGTCACTAGGTTTTGAAGACAGGTGGAGCCTTAAAGGCCTACTGAAATGCGATTTTCTTATTTAAACGGGGATAGCAGGTCCATTCTATGTGTCATACTTGATCATACCGCGATATTGCCATATTTTTGCTGAAAGGATTTAGTAGAGAACATCGACGATAAAGTTCGCAACTTTTGGTCGCTGATAAAAAAGCCTTGCCTGTACCGGAAGTAGCAGACGATATGCGCATGACGTCACTGGTTGTGGAGCTCCTCACATCTGCACATTGTTTACAATCATGGCCACCAGCAACAAAAGCGATTCGGACCGAGAAAGCGACGATTTCCCCATTAATTTGAGCGAGGATGAAAGATTCGTGGATGAGGAAAGTGAGAGTGAAGGACTAGAGGGAAGTGGGAGCAATTCAGATAGGGAAGATGCTGTGAGAGGCGGGTGGGACCTGATATTCAGCTGGGAATGACTAAAACAGTAAATAAACACAAGACATATATATACTATATTAGCCACAACACAACCAGGCTTATATTTAATATGCCACAAATGAATCCCGCATAACAAACACCTCCCCCCTCCCGTCCATATAACCCGCCAATACAACTCAAACACCTGCACAACACACTCAATCCCACAGCCCAAAGTACCGTTCACCTCCCCAAAGTTCACACAGCACATATATTTCCCCAAAGTCCCCAAAGTTACGTACGTGAGACTTTTTGAGACTTTTATTAGTAGGTTGCACAGTACAGTACATATTCCGTACAATTGACCACTAAATGGTAACACCCGAATAAGTTTTTCAACTTGTTTAAGTCGGGGTCTACTTAAATTGGTACATGATACAGATATATACTATTAAATATACTATCATCATAATACAGCCATCACACAAGATAATCATCAGGGTGTATACATTGAATTATTTACGTGACATGCACATAGCGGCACGCACGTACGGGCAAGCGATCAAATGTTTGGAAGCGTACTCACGGTACCGTGTCTGCGTATCCAACTCAAAGTCCTCCTGGTAAGAGTCTCTGTTGTCCCAGTTCTCCACAGGCCAATGGTAAAGCTTGACTGTCATCTTTCGGGAATGTAAACAATGAAACACCGGCCGTGTTTGTGTTGCTGAAGTCGGCCGCAATACACCGCTTCCCACCTACAGCTTTCTTCTTTGCTGTCTCCATTGTTCATTGAACAAATTGCAAAAGATTCACCAACACAGATGTCCAGAATACTGTGGAATTTTGAGATGAATACAGACGACTTAATAGCTGGCCATCATGCTGTCTCAAAATGTCCTCCACAATCCGTGACGTCACGCGCAGGCGTCATTATACCGAGACGTTTTCAGCAGGATATGTCGCGCGAAATTTAAAATTGCACTTTAGTAAACTAACCCGGCCGTATTGGCATGTGTTGCAATGTTAAGATTTCATCATTGATATATAAACTATCAGACTGCGTGGTCGGTAGTAGTGGGTTTCAGTAGGCCTTTAACTCCCAGTAGAGGCACTAATAATAACATCATCATGACAATGTATGATTATAAGGATTCATATAACCCACTGATGATACTTGAATCGGCTAAATTCTACTTTACATGCAGAAGTAAAGGAAAACTTGACAGATTTATAATCGGTTATATGATTATATGAATTCATATTCTGTCTACTTTTATACTGAATTTGTTGGCACTTTTATGTAAAAAAATAAAAATAAAAAAATAAAAAAGTTTTTTAAATGTCATGGGGTTGCCTTGATATGTTCCAGTCTAGATATGTTCCTGGCAGGCACGAGATATTGATACATCGTTGATAATACGTACAGGTCCTTTAAAACTGTTGTTGTATTTTTAAATTGAAACAATGTTGATGTCAAACGTTGGATCCACGTTGTTGGTTGGGAAATGACCACATTTCAGTGGTGTAATCCAGTGGTTCTCAACCTTTTTTCAGTGATGTACCCCCTTTGAACATTTTTTTAATTCAAGTATCCCCTAATCAGAGCAAAGCATTTTTGATATAAAAAAAGAGATAAAGAAGTAAAATACAGCACTATGTCATCAGTTTCTGATTTATTAAATTGTATAACAGTGCAAAATATTGCTCATTTGTAGTGGTCTTTCTTGAACTATTTGGGAAAAAAAGATATAAAAATAACTAAAAACTTGTTGAAAAATAAACAAGTGATTCAATTAAAAATAAAGATTTCTACACATAGAAGTAATCATCAACTTAAAGTGCCCTCTTTGGGGATTGTAATAGAGATCCATCTGGATTCATGAACTTAATTCTAAACATTTCTTCACAAAAAAAGAAATCTTTAACATCAATATTTATGGAACATGTCCACAAAAAATCTAGCTGCCAACACTGAATATGGCATTGTTGCATTGTAATGAATGGAATAGCCTACTTGATTTGATGTTCAGTTTATGAACGTACATTCATATTTTGTTGAAGTATTATTCAATAAATATATTTATAAAGGATTTTTGAATTGTTGCTATTTTTAGAATATTTCAAAAAAATCTCACCTACCCCTTGGCATACCTTCAAGTACCCCCAGGGGTACACATACCCCCATTTGAGAACCACTGGTCTAATCAACGTCACAAGCTGACATTGAATAACCGTTGTTTTAACGTATTTGTGTTGTAGAATATTGGTTGGGAAATGACCAAAATTCTACGGTCAAATCAAAGTCGGAACCCAACATTGATTAAACGTCATCAAAAAGCATGTTGTTCCAACGTTATGTTTGACTTGCTCGGCGTCAGGACCTAATTTAACAAGTTCTCAACGTTGTTTTAATATCTTGTGCCTGCTGGGTTAATCTCCTCTTTTAATGTCAAAAACCTAATTAAGAAGCTGGTTTCAACCAAAATCGTGCAATAATGACTTCTTGTATTGCATGTAAACATACCAAGTGTGTGTATATTGGGCAGCGACATTGGGGTTTAGGGGAGGATGGGGGGGCCCTTTAGGAGCCTTGTAATTGTGGGCCCAAAATGTAATGCTGCATCCCTGGAAACAAGACATTGTTTAAAAAAAAATGTTTATGTTCATGTACATATAAAACCCCTGAACACCAATGAAGGCTATAAAAGGCTAGTAAATATTTATTTAGCATGGTCACACGGGGTGGCAGATTAATGGGATTGCAAAAGGAGGATTATGGTATTTCTAAAATGTTTATCCTAGTTTTAACTGTGAAATGGATGAAGGATGACAAGAGGTTAGCGGTGCCATATGTGTTCTTGTGGATAGGATGCAGTAATCTTCTTATCTCCCCCCCAAGGCCGTGCTTCTTTGTCTTGCAGTGTAACGGCTTCAAATGAGCATCAGCAGACGTGGACCTTCTCGCTTTAATTGAATCGATCGGGATGCTGCCGCCTTCAGGGTTTCACTATAAAATCCTACATTTCGGCTCAGGTGATGAACCCACGTATGAGTCAAATGACGAGGTACATTTTTGTGCTTTTGCTTCTGTAAGAGGAAAGACACTGAATTGATTGAAATGTAGACAGGTCAGCAGGAATCTTTCTTAAAGTACTAGTCAATAATACATTAATGCTTGCTAGGTGGAACTATCCAAATGTTGACCACATCTAGACCAAGAGTAGTGTCAGTATTTGGTCTATACAAGCGTGATTTGCTCAGTATTGTTTTTTCAGGTCTCTTTACAGCAGTACCTCAATTTAAGTGCTTAATTGGGTCTCCGAGACAGAGTATCTTATTCACCATTTGATTGGCAGCAGTTAACGGGTTATGTTTAAAAGCTCATACCAGCATTCTTCCCTGCTTGGCACTCAGCATCAAGGGTTGGAATTGGGGGTTATTAAATCACCAAAAATTATTCCCGGGCGCGGCGCCGCTGCTGCCCACTGCTCCCCTCACCTCCCAGGGGGTGATCAAGGGGATGGGTCAAATGCAGAGGACAAATTTCATTACACCTAGTGTGTGTGTGACAATCATTGGTACTTTAACTTAACTTTAACTTTACACATACAAACTGTAGCACACAAAAAAGCACATTTAATTAAAAAAACGTTATTATGGTCTTACCTTTACTTATTGTGTCCTTGGGCAAGACACTTCACCCCTTGCTCCTGATGGCTGCTGGTTAGCACCTTGCATGGCAGCTCCCGCCATCAGTGTGAATGTGTGTGTGAATGGGTAAATGTGGAAATACTGTCAAAGCGCTTTGAGTACCTTGAAGGTAGAAAAGCGCTATACAAGTATAAACCATTTATCATTTATTTATAACTAAAGCCCTCACTTAAACTTTCCACGTGCAAGATTGAATCTATTTAAAAAAGTGTAACCGAGGGTTTATAAATGTCGCCTATACTGTATGAAACTACAAAATAACAAACACTGAGGCTCCAGTTTACACGAGGACCACTTTATTTACCTTCTTTCAAAAACTTCCGCTCCATTCCAACGTGTCGTCACTTCCGCTCTTAGCGCCTTCAAAATAAGAGCTCAAGGCATAGACTGTATAACAGCGCATAACAGGAACTTAACATCACAAAGAGGAAAGCCCATAAAAATAGGTTACAAAAGTTATTTAATAAGAAGCCAAAAAGTGCAAAAACAATAATGTTCGTGTTGGAGGAGTTGTGAATTAGATACACCTGCAGTCTGCAGGTGTACCTAATGTTGTGGCCCTGCAGTCATTCACAACTCCTCCAACACGAACATTATTGTTTTTGCACTTTTTGGCTTCTTATGAAATACATGTTTTAAATAGATTCAATCTTGCACGTGGAAAGTTTAAGTGTGGGCTTTAGTTGATATAACACTCCCGTCAGGGGTTGCCGTGCATTCTACGGCGGGGGTGCAGGAGGCGAGCCTCAGCCAGTGCGTCTTTTGCAGCCCTTTTATGATCGCTCAGCACAAGAAATACTTTACACACATACAGTTGTTGACAAAATACATTGTACATTATATACCTCAGCTAACTAAACTATGGAAATGTATAATATAATTCATATAGCAATACAGTCTCACTGCACAGCAGGCCAGCAGTTAGCCGAGTCATTGCGCAATCCATGGTGAGGCACAACGCAGTGACGTGCCTCAACTGGCTGCTCTTCACCGCACCGTCTCTTCTCAGTATTTGAACGGCAAAAGTGAAAATTCAGCGATTTGAAATAAAAATAATCTAAAACAGGTGAAGTTAAATGGAAAATAACTTTATAGTATAATCAATGGATACATATAACAATTTAATAAAAAAAATAAATCTTTTTACATTTTTTTTCTTTCCATGATGGCAGGTGAGGCCCCGCCTCACCTGCCTCTAGTGACTGCACGTCACTGGTGTGTACATATGTATATGTGTATGTGTATATACACTGCTCAAAAAAATTAAAGAAACACTTTGAAAACACATCAGATTTCAATGGTGAAAAAAAAATTGTCGGATATCTATACTGATATGGACTGTTTAATGTCTCAGGAAAAAAAGGATGCCACATCTTTTGATAGAAATAAAAGTTTTCAGCCTACAGAGAGCTCAGTATATAGACACCCCAAAAATCAAAGTGAAAAAATGATGTGGCAGGCTCGTCCATTTTGCCTAAATTCAATTTCTGCAACTCAAAATTATTTTCAATACCTTGTGTGGCCCCCACGTGCTTCTATGCATGCTTGACAACGTCGCGGCATGCTAATGAGACGACGGATGGTGTCTTGTGGGATGTCCTCCCAGATCTGTTTAAGGGCATCAGTGAGCTCCTGTAAAGTCTGAGGAGCAACCTGGTGGCGTCTGATGGACCGAAGCATTATGTCCCAGAGGTGTTCTATCGGGTTTAGATCAGGTGATCGTGAGGGCCATTCAATTGTGTCAACTCCTTCATCCTCCAGATACTGTCTGCATACTCTTGCCACATGAGGCCGGGCATTGTCGTGGACCAGGAGAAACCCATGACCTACTGCACCAGCGTAGGGTCTGACCATGGGTGCAAGGATTTCATCCCGATACCTAATGGCAGTCAGACTGCCGTTCTCTAGCCTGTAGAGGTCTGTTCGTCCCTCCATGGAAATGCCTCCCCAGACCATCACTGACCCACCACCGAACGGGTCATGCTGAATGATGTTGCAGGCAGCATAGCGCTCTCCTTGGCTTCTCCAGACCCTTTCACGTCTATCACAGGTGCTCAGGGTAAACCTGCTCTCATCTGTGAAAAGCGCAGGGCGCCATTGGCGGACTTGCCAATTCTGGTGTTCTATGGCAAATGCCAATCGAGCTCCACGGTTCTGAGCAGTGAGCACAGGGCACACTACAGGACGTCGTGCCCTGAGGCCACCCTCGTGAAGTCTGTTTCTGACTGTATGGGCAGAGACATTCACACCAGTAGCCTGCTGGAGGTCATTCTGTAGGGTTCGGCCAGTGCTTAACCTGTTCCTCCTTGCACAAAGCAGCAGATATCGGTCCTGCTGATGGGATGAGGACCGTCTATGGCCCTGTCCAGCTCTCCTAGAGTAACTGCTTGTCTCCTGGAATCTCCTTCATGCTCTGGAGATTGTACTGGGAGACACATCAAATCTTCTTGCAACAGCACGCATGGATGTGCCATCCTGGAGGAGTAGGACAATCTGCGCAACTTCAGGAGGGTTACGAAATTGCCTCATGCTCCCAGTCGTGATAATGACTCTAACTAAAGCCAACACTTGTGGAAAAAGAGTTAAAAAAGATCAAGAGGGAGGAACTTGAAATGGCCTCTACCTGCAAAACCAGTCCTGTTTTGGGAGCCATCTCGTTGTTGCCCCTCCAGTGCACCTGTTGTTAATTCCATCAACACCAATGCAGCTGAAACTGAACAACCCCTTCTGCCACGTACCTGACCAAAACTTTATCAGAAATGCAATTGAATTCCTCCTCTCTGAGCTGCCACCTTAACGTGGTAGAGGAGTTTGCGTGTCCCAATGATCCTAGGAGCTATGTTGTCCGGGGGCTTCCATGCCCCCTGGTAGGGTCTCCCAAGACAAACAGGTCCTAGGTGAGGGATCAGACAAAGAGCAGCTCGAAGACTTCTATGGAAATGCAAGAACCGAGACTCAGATTTCCCTCGCCCGGACGCGGGTCACCGGGGCCCCCCTCCGGAGCCAGGCCCGGAGTTGGGGCACGATGGCGAGCGCCTGGTGGCCGGGCCTGTCCCCATGGGGCCCGGCCGGGCACAGCCCGAAGAGGCAACGTGGGTCCCCCCTCCAATGGGCTCACCACCCATAGCAGGGGCCATAGAGGTCGGGTGCAATGTGAGCTGGGCGGTAGCCGAAGGCAGGGCACTTGGCGGTCCGATCCTCGGCTACAGAAGCTAGCTCTTGGGACGTGGAACGTCACCTCGCTGGGGGGGAAGGAGCCTGAGCTAGTGCGCGAGGTAGAGAAGTTCCGGTTGGATATAGTCGGACTCACCTCGACGCACAGCAAGGGCTCTGGAACCAGTTCTCTCGAGAGGGGCTGGACTCTCTTCCACTCTGGCGTTGCCAGCAGTGAGAGGCGACGGGCTGGGGTGGCAATTCTTGTTGCCCCCCGGCTCAGAGCCTGCATGTTGGAGTTCAACCCGGTGGACGAGAGGGTAGCTTCCCTCCGCCTTCGGGTGGGGGGACGGGTCCTGACTGTTGTTTGCGCTTACGCGCCAAACAGCAGCTCAGAGTACCCACCCTTTTTGGATTCACTCGAGGGAGTACTTGAGAGTGCTCCCCCGGGTGATTCCTTCGTTCTACTGGGGGACTTCAACGCTCATATTGGCAACGACAGTGAAACCTGGAGAGGCGTGATTGGGAAGAATGGCCGCCCGGATCTGAACCCAAGTGGTGTTTTGTTATTGGACTTTTGTGCCCGTCACGGATTGTCCATAACGAACACCATGTTCAAGCATAAGGGTGTCCATATGTGCACTTGGCACCAGGACACCCTAGGCCGCAGTTCTATGATCGACTTTGTAGTTGTGTCATCGGATTTGCGGCCTCATGTTTTGGACACTCGGGTGAAGAGAGGGGCGGAGCTTTCTACCGATCACCACCTGGTGGTGAGTTGGCTGCGATGGTGGGGGAGGATGCCGGACAGACCTGGCAGGCCCAAACGCATTGTGAGGGTTTGCTGGGAACGTCTGGCAGAGTCTCCTGTCAGAGAGAGTTTCAATTCCCACCTCCGGAAGAACTTTGAACATGTCACGAGGGAGGTGCTGGACATTGAGTCCGAGTGGACCATGTTCCGCACCTCTATTGTCGAGGCGGCTGATTGGAGCTGTGGCCGCAAGGTAGTTGGTGCCTGTCGTGGCGGTAATCCTAGAACCCGTTGGTGGACACCGGCG
The DNA here is from genome assembly GCF_033978685.3 of Nerophis lumbriciformis. Classification (NCBI taxonomy): domain Eukaryota; kingdom Metazoa; phylum Chordata; class Actinopteri; order Syngnathiformes; family Syngnathidae; genus Nerophis; species Nerophis lumbriciformis. The sequence goes on along the minus strand of NC_084570.2, from coordinate 11,517,656 downwards.
GTGAGGGATGCCGTCAAGCTGAAGAAGGAGTCCTATCGGGTTCTTTTGGCTCATGGGACTCCTGAGGCAGCGGACAAGTACCGACAGGCCAAGCGGTGTGCGGCTTCAGCGGTCGCGGAGGCAAAAACTCGGACATGGGAGGAGTTCGGGGAAGCC